>NC_053151.1:18601368-18633868 GCF_016808335.1 Panicum virgatum
CTAGTGTTGACCAAAAATTGTGAATAAGTTACCCGAACCCATAAACATGCTATGCAAAGGTAAACTCAAGCACTCGTATGAAAATTATAAAGTAAACTATTGGTCATGTTGAAACATGGACAGTAAGGATGACTTCACTTGTAACCCACACTACGAGTTGAAAGAGACACCGGCAACACCAACAACATGTGGAGTTTCTTGTCTAAACATTTTTGAGGATTCTACATGGAAATATGATGACCCTTAGAAAAATATATTGAATTTCTGAGGCTATTTGTGTATTGTTAATTTATTTCTACAGTAAATCATCAAAAATGCAATTAAATTCATAAAATATTGAAGTGTTGACCAAAAATTACAAATAAGATATATAGATCAATAAACATTCTATACAAAGCTAACCTCATGCCCCCATATGAAAATTATAAAGTAAACTATTGGTCATTTTGAAACTTGGACGGTTAGGATGACTTCACGTGTAACGCACACAACGAGTTGAAAGAAACACCAGCAACACCGGCAACACATGGAGTTTCTTGTCCAAACTTTTTTGAGGATTCTACGTGGACATATGTTACCCCTCCGCCAATTATCTTGAATTTCTGAGGCTATCTGTGCATCATTAATTTATTTCTGCACTAAATCATCAAAAATGCAATTAAATTCATAAGATATTGTGTTGGTCGAAAATTACGAATAACTTACCTGGGCTCATAAACGTGATATAGCAAGGTGACCTCAAGTCTCCGCATGGAAATGATCAAGTGAACTATCGATCATGTTAAAATGTGGATGGTGAAACTGAATTCACGTGTAACCAACACAACGAGCTCAAAGAAACACCGGCAACACTCGGCAACATGTGAAGTTTGTAGTCCAAACTTTTTTGAGGAAGATACGTGGACATGTGTTACCCCTCCACCAAATATATTGAATTTCTAAGGCTATCTATGTATTATTAATTTATTTTCTGCACTAAATCATCAAAATTGCAAATAAATTCATAAAATATTCCAGAGCTGGTAAAAAATTGCGAATAAGTTACCTGGGCCCATAAACATGATATAGCAAGGTGACCTAAAGCCCCCACGTGGAAATGAGAAAGTAAACTATCGATCATGTTGAAACCTCGAAAGTGAATGTGACTCCACGTGTAACCCGCACAAGGAGTTGAAATAAACACCGGCAACATCCGGCAACATGTGCAGTTTCTTGTCCAAACTTTTTTGAGGATGCTATGTGAACATATGTTTCCTCTCGGCCAAATCTCTTGATTTTCTGAGGCTATTTGTCTATTATTAATTATTTCTTCACTAAATCATAAAAAATGCAATTAAATTTATAAAATATTTCAGTGTTGGTCGAAAAATTGTGAATAAGTTACCTAGGCCCATAATCATGATATAGCAAGGTGACCTCAAGCCCCCACGTGGAAATGAGAAAGTGAACTATTGACCATGTTGAAACCTCCAAGGCGAAAGTGACTTCACGTTAAACCCACACAAGGAGTTAAAAGAAACACCGGCAACATCCGGCAACATGTGGAGTTTCTTGTCCAAACTTTTTTTGAGGATGCTACGTGGACATATGTTTCCCCTCCGCCAAATATCTTGATTTTTTAGGCTATTTGTCTATTATTAATTTATTTCTTCACTAAATCATGAAAAATGCAATTAAATCTATAAAATATTCCAGTGTTGACCGAAAATTGCAAATAAGTTATCTGAACCAATAAACATGCTACAAGAGTGTAGCAACACCGTCCAAATTAAACCGGCTTAAGTGCGCTAACCATCATCTTAATGCTTAATCAAGTTACTGTGTACTTAAAACGGTGTAATCTGACAGGTTGTCGGGTAAATCCCGATTAAACTACTGTACTACAGGATCACAATTGCACTAGTAGACCCGTACGAAGACGAGCACAGGTGATACCAGCATACAGAAAATCTTCAAATTAATTTCTAACACAGGTTTTACATAAAAAAGCTTCAAGTACAAACGACAGAGTTCAAAACACAGCG
Source organism: Panicum virgatum (assembly GCF_016808335.1). Taxonomy (NCBI): domain Eukaryota; kingdom Viridiplantae; phylum Streptophyta; class Magnoliopsida; order Poales; family Poaceae; genus Panicum; species Panicum virgatum. The sequence goes on from NC_053151.1 coordinate 18,603,393, forward strand.
GAAGTTTAAAACTGAGTTCGAAATACAATACGATAACCACGACGATGATATAAGGTGAGCTCCACATCCTGCCCACCGATGTGAAGCCAACCTGCCCGATCTTCACGGGGAAGACGGGGCCCACTCGACGGTCCACCCAGGAGGAAACGGCTGTCCAATCCAGGACGCGCAGACCTCCTCAAAGTCAGCGGAAACGCAACCTGCTAAAAAGGGTTACAACAACAACCCTGAGTATACTAATACTCAGCAAGGCTTACCCGACTTTGGGTATACTTAACCAATTACCTAGACATGCAAAGCTTTTTGGCTCTAGAGTTCTTTTGCTGAAAGGCTGCTAGAAATGAATCCTTACTTTCAATATTTGAGCTCCAATTAGTACAACGAGTATTAACTAAATTCGCCTAAACATCTAGAGCACACATGGTGGATCAAATTATTCTTCAGTAACTCACAAACCAGCCTTTTTTCCATTCCGTTCTCATTTCACTTTCTTACTACGATGTGACAAAGTGACCAAGGTTCTATTAACCGAGAGAGACGGCGAATCGATCCGATTTAACCTTGCAAGGTGGGCCTAACTCACACAACACGTGAAAACCCCGTCGGGCCACACACGTCAACTGTTCCCATCATCACCCCGACATCTGAATCACACCTGCCAAAACCCGGGTGAAGGGTCCCTCACGGCGAACTCCCAGAGAACCCGGAGGCGACATACAATCCAACACTCGCCATCATTCCACACCCAGAATAGCAGGTCGCGATTCAAAGTATCGTTGCAACTCAGGTAATTAGCTTACAGGTTTTGACTACCTCCTACTCCCGGCATGTGGTTAGTACTGTTCAAACTCAGTCAGCACTGCCAACAATGGTATGGTCCTCAATCGACAAAGGCGGAGGCTTACTTTTCATCCATTCCATACCAAAAATCCACTCATTTCCGCCCGGTCTCCATTTCTTTTTACTCATCATCTCATTTCAAAGCCATAGCTAAGGAACCAAGATCCTAAAACTCGCGAGTGACAGTAATCACTCAACTTTTATCGAGATCCTACTTAGCATAACATTGCTAACGATACCTGCACACTAGTATGGACTCTCAGGTACCTAGGGAGAACATGCATACTAGGGTTTTATACAACTCCTAATACTTAAATGCACAAATACTTAAATAAACATTGAATAATTAAATTATGGTTATGCTCCGGGGCTTGCCTTGCAGGTCAGCGGGGTCAGCAACTTCTTCGCAAGGGGGCTCGCCTGCGTCCTCCTGCTGCTCTCTCGCCTGCGGCTCCTGGATCGGCTCGGCGATCAGCTTGTAGGCGGCTTCGTTCGCGGCGTCTACACGTATGAAAAAGAATGCCATGCAATAGTTAGGACACAGTGCAATGTATGAGTGCTTATGATGCGATGCATTTCAAAACAAAACAACGCCATGTGGTTCAGAAGTTCAACTTGTTTTAGCCTGAAGTGTTTCCTTCAAAACAACTACTACTAAAATTGTTTAGATAGCATGGATTAAGACAGAGGCTTGCTTTGCTAAGGTTACACAGGCATGAAACAATTAACTAACAACATTAAATAAAGAAAAAAAAGCATAGCTAGGGGCAAATTATAAGCAAAACCCTAACTTGCATACATGCTCTAGCAACAAAAATTTACCAACTTACCGTGATATTGATAAAACATGCCATCTAAATTTTCCAACATTTATTACTGCTAACAAAGCATTTAAATAACCCTAGCAAGGTAAACGAAACATAAAAAGATCTACACAAAAGTGCACAACACCAGCACATGAAATTTTTACAGTGGATTACACATGTAAGGAGTAAGCCACTGCGAATTTTTCATAATTTTTAGAGCAACAGAACAACTGGTATTAATTAAACTAGACTAAGCACAAACCAAAATATTAACAGGGGTAGCAGTGACATAATTCATGCTTGAGTATTTTTTGTCTGAAGATCTCAATTTTAGAAACCTAACAAAATTTATTTTGTATTTTTAGGATTTTTCTTTGAATTTCTATGCAATTTTGAAATTCCAGCCGAAATAAAAGAAAGAAAAACATAAAAGAGAGGGGGGCTGATAGCCGGGCCCCACTTGGCAGTGGGCGCCGGCCCAGCTCCCAGGCGCCCCCTCCCCTGTTTTTGCCCGCACAGGGCTAGGCCGTGGCACGATGGCGGCGGCCGACCGGCGGCACGCCGGCGGCGCGGCCCTGGCCGCCAGCAGCCGGGGCAGCCCGGCGGGTCCGGCACCGACGGAGCAGGGGCAGCCGCGGGAAGGCGTAGAGGGGGGACACGCACGCGTGCGCGGCTGCCCGCGGCGACGTGAGGCAGGACGCGTGGCGGCGGCGGCGTTCCGGCCCGGCCAGGGCCGACCGGCGGCGGAGGCGGGCGGCACCTCGGCCAGGGGGTCCCGGCGGCCCTAGGGCGCGCGGCGGTGGCGCGCGGCCCCGCGCAGGGAGGACCGGCGGTGTGTGCGCACGGCGCGCGGAGCGTCCGCGACGGCGGCGGCGGGAAAACGGCGACGGTGGCCGCGGAATCGAGTGGGGAAAAGTTCGGGAAGGGAGAGGAGGTTGCGGGGGAGCTCACCGAGACTCGATTTGGGGCAGAGGATGGCCGGGACAGGTAGCTCGACGTGGGGGGCGAAGCTCGAGGGCGGACGGTGATGGCGGACGGCAGTCTGCGGCTCGATTTCGGCCGGGGTGTGGCTCGGCCGGGCTCGGCGACAGGCGGAGGAGGTGGAGGGCTAGGTGAGGCGGCTTGGGGCGCGAGGAAACGAGCTGCGGCGGCAAGGGGCGACCGGCGCGACGAGCTCTGCTCGCTTCGATTCGCCGTGCTCCGAGGAAAGAGAAGGGAGGAATGGAACGGGAAGCTTCGAGGCGTCTGCGTGGCTAAGAGCGGTGCTCAGTCGCCGAGGTCGGGCGCGATCGCCGACACGTGGAGGCTCGCCGGCGTCTAGACGCCGACGCCGGTATGGGCGTCACAGGAAAAACACTGGAGCGGCACATTGATCACATTTAGAGATTTTGACTCGATTTCGGTTAACTGAAACTCTAAATTTCATGTAACAACTTGAAATTTGGCCAAAATAAAAGTTGTAGAGGAAGGAAAGATCTACAACTTTCGTTTTGCGCGAAAATTGATTTGAAGCTCGGATCACTGAGAAAAACAGGGTCGAACGTAGCTAAGTCGAACGTTACTATGCGAACTCGATTAGCGCTAACGACAAATTTGAGTCCACGATTAGCGAGTTAACTCGTGATTAGCGAGCACAATTAACACAGGGGTGTTACAAAGAGTAAAGTAAATATGGCACATGTTATATAAAAGTAAATATATAACCAGTGTTATCCTAAACGGTAAACAGTCGGTCAACCTTTGTTTAGCGTTTAGACTGTTTAAATGGAGTTTACACAGATTTAAACGATCTAAACGGTTCTGTATTTTAGATCAAAACATACATATTTAAGCTTGTAAAAAATAAAATATTATGCCGAATATACATATTTGTGTATGTAAAAGAATATATATACATATTTATACATACAACAAATTTATTATACATATTTATGAATGTGCAATTCAAGATATAGATATTTATGTAAAAAAAACTCAACTGAATTTTTAGTGTTCACCTAAACAGTGAGCTAAACGGCTGTTTAGTCTGTGTAATAGCGTTTATTTCTGTTTTATTTAGACCGTTTACGCTGTTTAACTCTGTTTTTACCGTTTAAACGGTCGAACCGTTTAATTACCGTTTATGGGCTAAACTACACAATTAGTCACCGTTTACCGTTTAAACGGTCGAACCGTTTAATTACCGTTTATGGGCTAAACTACACAATTAGTCACCGCTTACCGTTTAAATGCCGTTTAAACAGCCGTTTAGCCCGTTTAGGCGAACGCTCACCAGTTATATCAAATAATAAAAGAAAAAAAAGAAAAAAAAGAAAATCATAGCAACCTGGTCTGGGCCGCGCACTTGGCCAAAGCCCAACGTGTAGGGCAATCGTAGCCGTCGATTTGATCCAACGGTGGAGGCCAGCCAGATCAGCTGTATATACGATGCCCTCCCCGAACCCTAACTCTCTCTTCTCCTATCCCCTCAACGCGCCTCCCTCCCGCGGCGCGTGCCGTTCTCCCACCACCTGCCGAACCTCTCGCCGTCGAGCAGCCCAGCAGCGCCACGGATCCCCCGACCGCCGGTCTCGTCCTTCCCCACTGGCCACCACCCCACCCGTTGATCCAGCCATCCGTCGCGGGCCTCCGCCCGGCCGTCACAACCACTAGTCTCGCGGCGGCCAGATCCCCAACGTTGCGTCGCTCTACAAGTGCCGCCTACGCCTCCTCAAGCTCGAGCGGGTCAAGGACTACCTCCTCATGGAGGAGTTCGTTGCCACGCAGGAGCGACTCCGCCCCCAGGAGGACAAGGCCGAGGAGGACCGATCCAAGGAAGCCTCGGTCCTGCCCCCAAGGAACCGGTTAAGCCACCATGGAGGATGCTACATTAGATGCTTCTCCTTCCTACTTCTTCTCTCTATTGCTTCTCCACGACGCTTAATTTGATAGATTCAATCGCAGGAGATGGGTGTGTTTGAACTCAAGATCAACCAGCTAGTACTGGATTGCGCATATTGCCAACAACCCCTCCGGCCTGACCAGATCAGGGGCCAAGCGTACACGGTGGGTGAGACGAAAAGCCCGCAAAGTTTTCATTTTTTTTTCCTAGCTCAACTTCACTTCTGGGCCTTGCAGTGCGCTGGTGGCCACATCTATTGTGGTGCCTGCACCCGCCGACACGAAAAGGTATGTATCTCCAACTGCCGTTTGCTGGACCGCACCATCGCTCCGATGAAGTTCAAATGCATCTTCTGCGACTCTGGGGGCGAATACATCCCCTACTGCAAGTTTTTTGAACACAGGTGCAACACCGACGTCGTCGATCCCAAGCTTCCGGAACGGCAGATGGAGTTCGCGTTTTACGGGGGCGGCTGCATCAAGACAAGTCTACTTGTCTGCTCTGAATGCGAGCTTCCTCTCTGACCTCCTATTTTCAGGGTGAGCTCAGCTCTGACCTGACCGAATTAATTTGGATGCAGTTTGGTTTGATTTGATTTTGGCTTCATGCTATCCTACCCTTGTTGCAGCATATCTCTGGTGACGTTCTCATTTGTAGCCCCTGCTACCGTGGGGATATCGTCAACTATGTTCGCTGCAGTGAGCTCGACTACCTCGTCCAAGGTATCACGGTGAAATGCGTGGCTTGCCAAGAATACATTCCATTCTCCACCTTGGCCTCGCACCAGCTGCGGGAGTGCCCATCCAAGCATAAATTGCAAAAGATTGTGCCAGGCTCAAGTGCTCGGAAAAACTTGTGTGGTAATACATGCATGCCTCTCACCTCTGCTCCCCTCTTCCTGCATCCACGTGGTTGTTTGAACGCGCCCTCTTGGGGCAGATGTTTGGATGGTTCTGTTGGCATCACACCACCTTTCTAGCGCTAGCGCTAGGTCATTGCGTGGCTGTTCGGTGGGCATTTTCAGTTGGTTCTTGTTTTCTCGTTGATTGTTTTCTACTAGAAATACAGCTCATTCTCTGCCACTAACTTATAGAACACAGAGTAAAATCACCAGAATGTTGCTGAAACAATGCAGCAATGATAAACATCGCTTGGGAATGTTACTATGCCATCAAAGCCCCATAAATCACTTTGTTGATCTTACATTTAACAAAAAGTTTATAATATGTTTTGAAATCTAATTTTTTTTAGCAAAGCATAAAAGTTTCAAATGAACCCAAATCAAGTATAATCAAGTATATTTAGTTTAGTTCAAACGAAATAAATAATAAGTGAGACATGGACTGCTGATATATTGATAAGGAAAATGAGTAAATATTTGACATATATATAATCATTGGCAAAGAAACATGTACATCTTCAAGACAGCTTCTTAGTATGGCTACCAAGGCCAAGGGGTAGCCGTACTAAGAAGCAAACTGCAGGGATCAAAATTATATGTACGGCAAGAACACCAGCAACATAAACTGAATCTAATTTTCTCTGCATCAACAGCTTTTAGTGTGATTGTATGAACACTGGGATTACTTTGTTCTTGTCCTTCAGGAAACATATGAAATTATCCAAAGGATTATATGAACACCAAGAATGCTTCTAAAAGTATTCACAGGTTCCTCCAGCCCTCGAAGGGCACTCTTATGTCCAACGTTCCATCCTCTTTCAAATAGAATAGCAGATTGTCAGTGTTATGGATGTTTTCATAGGGCGCCAATAGCCATAAAGTAGCAGTAGCAGCGAGCTATGAGTTTATTTGAGATCAAAACAATTAGCAAGAATAAGAAAGAGATGTGAGGTCGTGTGGAACAACAATTGCCATTTAATAAATAAATAAATAAATAATCACTTGTATATTCCTTTTGATCCCTAGATGAACAGATAACCGGTTTAACAATCCTTGACTACTGCCATAAGATGTCAGTTTTCATCACTTTGATAATTAAATCACTTTGATAATTAAAGATAAACCAATCAGCCACATAGGTGAAAGAAGCAGAAAGAGTGTAATGGTGTTACAACCCATGCTAGCTCCATCATGCAGCTTGTTTCATTTTTTTTAGTATTAAATGTGCCGGGCAATTTGGGGGTGTCTGTGCTCTTTTGCATTGTATCCTTATTCCCCAGCTTGCAAAGTGGAGGCCAACTCACAGATCTGAGAATATCAGACTTTATCCTCATTTCAGATGAAGAGGAAACTGAGAGACTTTCAACGTGCAGCAGTTGTATCTAGGGTATGCAATTTCCCCAATTATTTGTTGCATGTTTACTCTTTAGAGCATCTGTGCTACTGGCCCTTGAATCTTGCTGCCAGCTGAACTATATGTACATGTTTTTGTTTTAAGGAAAAAACAAGCAAAAGGCTCCTTATGAGGTTGGTAAAATGGACAAGCACATTGTTCGTGGTGACGAGGTTGGGAATGATGATGACTCATTGGATGACAACCATGTAAGTTTATTTGTGATTAAACTATTCTTATGCTCTCATCCTCATGATAATTCATGTTGGGTACATGTACATGAAGTTGGCATCCTGTTATGACTAGGTCCTGACTGGTGTGTTTTTTATGTGATTATATCTAAAGTGGTATGTGGACTACAGTTTGATGATGTGCCACCGGTGGCGGGCCACCGATGGGGCACAATGGGGCGTATGCTCAGCATGAGTAACCCATATATAATATTATTCAATAAGCTCAGCACTAATCTGGCATTAGCCATGGGCCAATCAAATTGCTATCGCTGATGCTTACTACTTACCGGATCCACATGCCGGCCCATTTCAACACTATATGAAATCACTATTGTTACCTACTTACTTATGTGCATCTCACTATTTTGTTGATCAACGAGTTCTAACATCATTCTATTGGGTTTAAATCAGTACAGTATTATTATTTTTATATTAATGTTACCATGTTCTATGATGTGGTATAACTGCAGTATACTACAATGGTCTATCATTTCAAAACTGTAGTATACTACTAGATGTTCTTTTTTTTAGGCCTTCTCTTTGGAAATTTCTAAAAAAAAATGTTTGGTTGTTGTACTTTTCTCTATATGCATCTTCAACACCAGCTGATTCACGTGCATCTTGTGTATCCTAGCCTCTGTAGCATCTTTGTTTGTTTGTCAAGAGTTTCTTGGGTTTGGCGTGAACATGCATGTGGTGTACCTTATAAGAAAGAGAATATTGACAATGTATCCAATAGTTGAGGCTATTGCCAAAATACAACTTCACATCTGACTCGTGTTTGTTCATTGTAGGCTGAGAGTGGCTGAAAACGCGCAGAAAACAGGTACTTGCTGCTGTGCCGAGTGCCTACCGAGTTTTTATCTAATATGCTTTTGTTATGGGTTAATTATATATGTGCCATCGTATAGAGTTAGCTCATTAGAGAGTATGGATGTGTGCATTTATGTGCACTTAGATTAAGCACTGAAATCAATAAATAATAAGCATGTAGTATTACTCAACAATAAGCATGCATGATTACATTATAGCTATGTTGTTAGCATGGAATGTGATATAGATTACCCATAAAGGTATAGATTATCTTGAACTCCACAACCAGAAAATTTACGACAAAGCTGTTATTTTTTACGTCATGGTTTTGGCCTTGATGCTGCATAGATCCGGTAAAGGGTGCTGTGCATTAGAGCTCAATAATGGAGTCACTTCACCTTCCTCCCACCCTTCCTAAACTTTTTTCTAGCATTCCAAAACTGCATTTGGGGATGGTCGTGGTGTACAATGTTGTTTAGGGCTGAGCTATAGGAAGTGCAATGGTGCATATAGGAAGTGAAAAGAAAAGAAAAGCAAAAAAGGAAAGCTGAAGAGAACATGGCCTAAAGCGCTGTGTGGTGATGGCTGCGCGTGAACAGGCTAAGTCGCTGTTCGTCTGCGCACGCATTGGCTGAACGTGTTGCATTTATTGGCAATCAGCTTGGGCTTGCTTATTGGGTGTAATGCGGCGAGGTGTTAGCACAGCTAAGGATTCTATTCAATTTGTTTTTGGAGTTGGGGGTTGTTGCAGGCCTTCGGTAATGTCTACTACTCACATAGGTATGCAACACTAGCAAAAACAAAGAAGGATAGGAAGCTGCAAAGGATCAGCGCTGGTGACTAGGACTTAGCTTCCTTTGATTAGTTTCCAAACTTTCAGTTTCCATAATTTAGCACTTTGAGAATTATTTCTTTTGCTAAGATTGTAAGGTAGTATGTATATTTAAACAGCAGTATTGCCATCAAACTGTACTCTTATGTCTCTTCTCTCAAGCAGCACCTACTGCAGCCCAGGCTAGCACGTCGACATGTCGATGCCTACCCATCACGGCTCCCTTGAAGCCACCTCTACCTCATCGCCCAGTCACCCGTCTCTTCCAAGCAGCCCACAACAGGAATAGGGGTAAGTTTCTTTTTCATGTAATTAGCTCTTATGATCCATCAACGCCGCAGCATGAACTTGTTTTAAATTTGCTTTAAAAATTTTAAGGTGGTAAAATGGGCGCCCTTGTGACTGATAGCTCAACCTACAAAGCAGGCCAGCAACGGACCAAACGTGAAGGTCCTAATATCCAACGGGGGATAAAACGGCGCTCTTGTGAACAATCGTAAATCCTATGAGGCTGCTGCGCTTAGCTTGTAACATGAAAAAGCAACTATATTGCATTGTAAGCTTGCTTAACTTGAGAGATGTTCTTAGCGTTTTTTTATCATTCTAACATAATTTCACATTTGGTTATCTTTGATACGAGCTTGATGAAGGTGTGGCAGTCACTGCAAACTCGGTGTTTTTTGGTGACCCTTATGGTCTCGCCTGGTTCAGTCGTGAGAATGCTAAATGCAATTGCTATCTTTTCACTGTGATGCACTAGCGCTAGCGTGCACCATCCCGACTGCCTGCCGCCCCAAATCCAGTGCACCCAACCTTGTACACGCTGAGAGCGCGCTGACCACTTTGTAACAATCTGGCCTCATTCCCTCTGCAATACCCTCTGCCTGTATGGCCTCATTCCCTCTACAATACCTCATTCCCTCTGCCTGTATGGCCTCATTCCCTCTGCCTGTATTGCAAAGAATAGTAGTTCCAGAGCCTCTCGCGTATGCCCATTGTAGGCATATCCTCCAACCATAGCACTCCAGGCCACTGTCAAACACCGTCCTTGCCTTCTCCGTCCCGCATTTCACATACAAGTCGAATGCGGCGGTTGCCACAAACACATGCCTTTCTTACCACCTTCGTCTCCAGTGTCTTCTATATCCGTCTTTTATATGTCAAAAAACATATGGACTTCGTAGTATTTTATTTTTATATCTAAAATATAAAAAAGTGGATAGAGGAGACTATACCTCCTCCGTCTCCAGCGTCTTCTATTTTCGTCCTTTATAGTCAAAAACATATGGATTATGTATTTGTCGTACCCTGTATTTTATTTTTATGTCTAAAATATAAAAAATAGATAGAGGAGAGCTAAAATGTAATAGTGTCCTTTTAGAGCACCCGTTGGAGACCGATTGATCCCCTATTTTAAACCTCTATTTTAGGGGAGAGAAGTCTCTGTTGGTCCTGCCCTCCACACTGCCTCGCCGGTCACCAAATCAGTGACACGAGCACACGCGGTCATGACCCGGATGGTTGTGAAGCTGTCAGGACACATGCTCAAATAACCGCTAAAAGAATTGGATATATAAGTAATATCACCAAGGGTGGATTGAGCTAATAATTTTTGGGAATAATTCATAGCTAAATTTTTGGGAATAATTCATAGCTAAATTTTTGGGCTCAAGGACAACCTAAGCTTGGATCAAGTAACAGAAAGGTTGAACGCCACGGAGCCATGGACGCCACGTAGTGGCACGCCACTACGCTGCCGTCCGCATGGTCGCCACGTCGCGCCAGCGCCAGTGATCGTGGAGGCCAACCCCGTTTGCCCACACCCGCTCCCACCGCTTTGCCGCTATAAAAAGGCAAGAGCTCCGCCCAAAGCTCCGCACTTGCGGCTCCGCCACCACCGCCCGCACTCCGAGCACTCCCCGTCGCCGTTTAAGCACTCTGCCACGACCACCACCACCTGCACCTGCACCCCCTTGAGCCTCAGCTATCCATACCACCTCCCCAGCAACCATCCTCGCCAGAGCTCGAGCCCTAGTGGCTAAGCGCCCAAGTACAGAGAAGACAGAGATAGGAGGAGATGGAGAGGACACGTGCATGCCGCCACCGCCGTAGCCTCCGTCGTTTCGGTCGACGAGAAGCTCGAGAAGCTTCACGCCGAGGTCACCAAGCTCGACCAGATCCTCCATGTGGTCCTGCTCCCTCCGTCTGCGCCAGGGCGCCGCCGCCGCCCGTGGTCTACGCGGGCTCTTGCGCGGACGCCAACTACGTGGCCTCGCTCAAGGTCAAGCTGCTGGTCAGTGCTCTTCCTTTGTTTAGTGCTAAACACCACGAATCCATCCATCCCCTGTTCTTGTCTTCTTGCCCGTGCTGGATTCTTTACGCCTTTCCCTCTCGGTGATGATCTGATTTTGGTCTATCGGGCGCGTTGCAGAGCGTGGTGTCGGGGCTGAACCGTGGCCTGGCGGCGAGCTCGGAGGACCTGGACCGGGCAGACGCGGCGGCGCGGGAGCTGGAGGCGGCGGCCGGGGGCCCCGTCGACCTAAATCGTGACCTCGACAAGCTGCAGGTGCGGTGGCGGCTGGTGTACAGCAGCGCCTTCTCTTCGAAAACGCTCGGCGGCAGCTGGCCGGGCCCACCCACGGGCGCGTTGCAGAGCACGGTGTCGGGGCTGAATTGTTTTTTTTAATCCACCGTAGGAACGGTGAACGGCTTGAGCTGCTCCTACTAACATCCTCAGTAGGAGCGGAGCGGTCCGCGCATCGCTCCTACAGCGGCAGCACTGCAGAAGCCCACGAGTAGTAGCCCTTTCAAAAAACCGCTCCTACAGAGGGTTCTTCCACCGCTCCTATTGTAGACTTTTGTAGTAGTGTTAGAAAGTCCAAGACCGCGCGCACACATGCATCATATTTTCAAATCATAGAGTAATTAGGCTTAATAGATTCTATTAAGCTTAATTACATCCTGATTTGATAATGGCTACCGTAGCATCATATTTTCAAATCATAGAGTAATTAGGTTTCATAGATTCGTATCGCAGATTTGCCTCCATCTGTGCAATTGGTTGCAATTGGTTTTTTAATTAGATTACATTTAATACTTCTAATTAGTGTCAAAACATTCAATGCGACAGGGGCAAAAATTTTACCCTGATCCAAACACCCCCTAGTCACGCACCGTCGCCGCCGCCGATGGCGTCGGCCGCCCGGCCGCCGTCCCCCGAGTTTTTTTTTTTTTTGCATCCAAGCACGCAGAGGTCGCTAGGAGGTGCGCCACGGGTGGCATCTGCCTCCGCACATGTATCTTTGAACATGTTGAAGGAGCGCTTGCATTGGACGACCGTCTGCACCTGCAGGGACTCATATTCGACGGACAAATTTTTCAAAAGCTTGCAATACGATTATTCAACCACCTTATGGGACGAATCTGTTTGGAGGAACCAGTAGCGGCGGGTAGTAACCAGTTCTCGAGCTCGGGTGCGCCGATAACTACTCGACGGCCGCTCTGACCTGACCCACGGATCTTGAGACGGCTCGCGTACCTGCTGTGTCCGCTGATTGCCGTGACTACTCGTAGCAGGCCATGCTATATGGGAAACGGCATGCGAGACATGTGCGAGCGTCCACTGCAGGCGTGACCCGTGAGGCCCTCTGCGCTGGACCGGGAGCACGACTGGAGACTGGAGATCGAGGCATGCATAACAGTGAAGGGTGCACATCTATACAAGCAGCATTCAGCATTCAGATTTTAAAAGAGGGGTGTCGCGCCTGGTCGTGGACTAACGCAGCGTCCTAGGCACACGCTGCTGTAGCGACGAGTCCTGTCACATGCCGAATCTTTACTTCTTTTTCACACGCAGAATCTTTACTTCTTTTTCACATGTCACATGCAGAATCTTTACTTCTTTTTCACATGCAAAATCTTCGACCTGACTGGGCTTGTCCATTGAGGCGCGCCCAACGAGGCGGGCATGACAGAACACGCCATTGTCGGGGCGCGTCCCTCGGGAGCTAACAGTGCGTGGGAACATGATACTATGTCCAACGGCATATCCTAAAAGAGACCCTAAAGCATTTTAGGGAACGGGTCTGCTCCAACGGTGTTCCTACAAGAGCCTCTATATTAAGGAAACACGTCAGAATACCCCAAATTTGGGGAACACCCCAAATATGTGAGGGGTGTGTGGTATGGGAAATGTTGTTGGAGAAGATTTTTGTTTAGAGGATAAAATTGGTTTGGGGGAGAAGAATATTCCTCGAAGGGATACATGGTTCGTCGAAAGACTAATCTAGCTGGAGCCTAGTCGATGATTAGAGAGGCATACGACCGGTTTGGTTTGCGAAACTTTTGTCCTATCACAACTGGTTTTATATTTAAAGTGGTGGTGCTGAGTTTTACCAAGAACCTCCTTGCCCGCTCCACCTCCATGCGGGACATGTCAGTTTCTCACCGGGAATCAATTTCCCGCTAGTGACTGAGAGCGGGAAAATGGCCGGTTTACCCTTTTTTTTGAATTTTTCGAACGGGGAGGGGATTCAAATTTGAGCCGGACGGGATCCTGTTTTTCTCAGCGAAAACCGCAAGATTATCGGCGGGAAATCGAAGAAAAAAACCAGTAAATGTTCGTTGTGACCGGAAAATGTTATTTCATGTGTGGAAAATGAAAAATTTTGGCATGACTGTCCAATTCGGCGTATATGACAGTTGAAAATGCATAATTTATATTTGACACACACATTCATATAGAGGATTAATAATAAGCAAATGTATGTCACAATCATAGTCCAATCCATAGTCAATAATACAATTCCAAAACCATAATACAAGCCCTAGTTCAAATTATTATACAATACCAAGTCCATAATACACGTTTTTATTACAAATAATACATGTCCAATATTAGAAGTGCACACAAATTGCTGCCTTAAAGACATGAACTGAAGAGACAAATTGCTGCCTATCCTAGCTTCATTCCGGAAGTAATGTTGTATTTTTCTTACAGGGTTAGGGGAAAAAACACCTCACATCTACAATTTTTTTAAACCTACCCGGTTTAATGCATGTAAAATCTAGCACAGAAACGTGCGTGCTTTGTTCAAGACCTCAAGGACGTGCGTGCTTTGTTCAAGACCTCAAGGGCGGATCGAGTAGGATTGCTTGGTTGATTAATGGAAAGAAGACAGATGTTGACCTCTGGGCGATGCAGAGAGGATGAGAGGGTTTGGAAACGTCGGCCCGGAGACAACTCGGGCCATACCGCTTGCTTCCGATGTCTTTCTACTATACTCTGCGCGTCCTGCTGCCGCGAGAGTTTTTGTCTCGTTCATGTATTATCTGCGTCTATAGAGTATACAATTATCTACTATCGTCTGCCTCTTCGCGGCGACAGAGGCCGTGTTTAGTTCCCGTGAGATGTAAACGCAAATTTTTTTTGTGACGGAATCTTGCTAATTTGAAGTACTAAATGAAGTTTATTTACAAAACTTTTTGCACAAATGTGTTGTAAATCACGAGACGAATCTAATGATACTAATTAATCAATAATTAGTGGATGATTACTGTAGCATCACTAATACAAATTATGGATTAAGTAGGCTCATTAGATTCGTCTCGCGATTTACAGCCTATCTATGCAAAAAGTTTTGTAAATAGACTTCATTTAGTACTTCAAATTGGCAAGATTCCTTCGCAAAATTTTGCGTTTTTTTTGTTTTTGCGTTTACGGAGTGGGATGGCTTGTGGTACCAGGCCACGCTATGGCTATGGTCGGGCAACGGCACGCGAGACATGTGGCGGGCGTTCACTAGCTACCTGAGGTGTGACCCGTGAGGCCCTCTGCATAGGGAGCACGACTGGAGAGGCATGCGCAACAGTGAACATGCATGTATACAAAGCAGCATTCATCAGTCTAGGCTTGCCATCAGACTTTACCCTTATCTCTCTTTCTCAAGCAGGAGCACCTGCTGCGTGCAGCCTAGGCCGCCGGCGCGTGTGGGGGCAGCCCGTAGCCCTGCCTGCTCGTCGCATTCATGGCGCACACCAAGCGTCTGCGGCTGCAGTCTCTCCCTCTAGTGCACGGTAAAACAAGCGTCGCGCCTAGGCCTGGACTAGGCAGCATCCTCTGCAGTTGCTGCGATGAGTCCTGTCATGCGCGCCTCTACTGCTGCTTCTACCGGGGGAGGGGCAGACCGTGGTGACTCTTCGTCAAAGCTGTGCAGACCGTCCGCTGCTCATGGGGAACTTTGATGGAACCTTAAGTGTTGATGCTAGCAATCCTACAGCACAACATGGTGGTTAAGTTGTTTCTACTATTTCCCAAGAGAATGGCTACAATGTTTCTTCACGGATCTCTAGTACTCTTACACGGAGTACTTCCAAAGTCCTATTTGTCCAAGGAAAAGCAAATGATTTGTCCATCATAAATTCAATAAAGAATGTCCGGTAAGTTTTTCTTATTTTGCAATGTGCCCTCTTATCTATTCCATACAAAAATGCAAACTAAATTTATTTCTGGTGTCATGGTACGCATGTGGTAATTTCTCATAACATAATAGCACAGAGTCACTGTCAAGCTTTTGCTCATTGTATATGCGAACTATTTATATCATACCATACAAAAGAAGGTGCATGACAATTTGATTAGTAAAAAAAATGGCTGATTAGTAAATAAAAGTGGTTGAGTACAATGAATAATTCTGAATATACTCTTCTTACTTTATTACTGTTTTAGAGTGTCAAATAAAAGCACCATCAAACTCGTTTTAAGGTTGAGCAGCGGACGGTCTGCACAGCTTTGACAAAGAGGTACTTAAATCACCACGATAACAAGAGACCAACCCACCACATAATTTTAATTTTACATTATCCTACAACCTCAATAACAGTTACACAATACAAACCAAATACAAACCAAATAACTAATACCAAATAGAGGTCCAAACAACACAACACAACATAAAACAACATAGACATCAATTCAACTAATCATTACATAATACTAATACGACGTCCAAACACAAGTCAACATAAAACAACATAGCCATCAATTCAACTAATCATTACAGTAATCCTTAAAATATTATTTTGATTGATGACATGATCCAGATCGAGGTTCAAAAGGCGAACAGCATCCCGACATCTGGCTACTGCAGGCTTTGTGAAGACACCACAATTGTGCTGAGCTTGAGTAGCTATATTCACCATGAGTTGGAAATTGGCAGGAGCAGGTGACAAACCGACCCAAAAATAGTAAAGCTCTCCGTGTTCAAAGAAGAAAATAAATGCTTCATCTCTGCCACTTAAAATACACACACCATTCTCGGAGATTTCCGAACCAACAGGATTACCGTAAGTTAGCTGGTGATGTACGAACTGGTGTTCGCCAACGAGATGTGGGATCAGTGCATTATAAGTAAACAGATTATTACAACGTGGGCATGATAGTGTTTTAAAAAGACACGCCTACACATGTGCGTCGTAATGGGATGCAGACATCTCTTCACCACACCCATCAAAAGGGCAAGCAAATATAGCATCTGCAATCATACGATCAAATAACACTAGTCGACTAGTATTATGTCTAAATCTTTCAGCGTGACTTCGTGAGCATTCGGAACAGAATAAATGTTGACACACTGGATTCGAAGAAAAACGTGTGACGTGGAAGCACTGGAAAAAAAAAGAAGAAATAGAAAAAATTTGAATAACGAGAGAATTAGAATAGTAGGAGGAAAGCTATTTTCCAAGTGAAAAATTGGAATCTGAAAAACCCCGTTAGATAGAGCGGATCTACACATAAAACAGTTGAAAGGAATCTTAACAATGGTACTGTAACCCTGCAATCCATTATATATGCAAATTAAATCACGTGGAAAGAAGAACAGGAGGAAACTAGGTAGGGACGGCGGTGCACTCACCGAAGATGAAGGCATAATGGGCACACAAGGCGAGATTGGTGGACAAGGATAAAGTTTGATGGGGAATCCCTTTGTCTAGTTTGCTTTGTGTGGTTTGTATTCCTGAGTCTGGTGCCCTAGTTGTAGTAGGGGGTTACAACCGAAGAAGAGAGAGCGAGAGAGGCCGAAGTCCTAATGCGTGTCTGGTCTGCTATCGCTGGGATGGCTTGTTCTAACTCTTGGTTCGTCCTCTCTCTCCGACGGACGTCCCACTGCCCTTTTATACCTCAAGGAGTGGGGGGAGACGGGGGCCTCGGTCCGCCCGGGGCCCAGAGCGGCGTCAAACTACCCTTGCGCGTTGCGCAGGAGCAAACAAAAATCTTCTGTGGGCTCTGTTGGCGGCCACAGAAGATCTCTGTTTGCTCCTGCGCAACGCGCAAGGGCAGTTTGACGCCGCTCCGGGCCCCGGGCGGACCGAGGCCCCCGTCTTCCTCTCCCCACTCCTTGAGGTATAAAAGGGCAGTGGGACGTCCGTCGGAGAGAGAGAGGACGAACCAAGAGTTAGAACAAGCCATCCCAGCGATAGCAGACCAGACACGCATTAGGACTTCGGCCTCTCTCGCTCTTTCTTCTTCGGTTGTAACCCCCTACTACAACTAGGGCACCAGACTCAGGAATACAAACCACACAAAGCAAACTAGACAGAGGGATTCCCCATCAAACTTTATCCTTGTCCACCAATCTCACCTTGTGTGCCCACTATGCCTTCATCTTCGGTGAGTGCGCCGCCGTCCCTACCTAGTTTCCTCATGTTCTTCTTTCCACGTGATTTAATTTGCATATATAATGGATTGCAGGGTTACAGTACCATTGTTAAGATTCCTTTCAACTGTTTTATGTGTAGATCCACTCTATCTAACGGGGTTTTTCAGATTCCAATTTTTCACTTGGAAAATAGCTTTCCTCCTACTATTCTAATTCTCTCGTTATTCACATTTTTTCTATTTCCTCTTTTTTTCAGTGCTTCCACGTCACACGTTTTTCTTCGAATCCAGTGTGTCAACATTTATTCTGTTCCGAATGCTCACGAAGTCACGCTGAAAGATTTAGACATAATACTAGCCGACTAGTGTTATTTGATCGTATGATTACAGATGCTATATTTGCTTGCCCTTTTGATGGATGTGGTGAAGAGATGTCTGCATCCCATTACCACGCACATGTGGAGGCGTGTCTTTTTAAAACACTATCATGCCCACGTTGTAATAATCTGTTTACTTATAATACACTGATCCCACATCTCGTTGGCGAACACCAGTTCGTACATCACCAGCTAACTTACGGTAATCCTGTTGGTTCGGAAATCTCCGAGAATGGTGTGTGTATTTTAAGTGGCAGAGATGAAGCATTTATTTTCTTCTTTGAACACGGAGAGCTTTACTATTTTTGGGTCGGTTTGTCACCTGCTCCTGCCAATTTCCAACTCATGGTGAATATAGCTACTCAAGCACAGCACAATTGTGGTGTCTTCACAAAGCCTGCAGTAGCCAGATGTCGGGATGCTGTTCGCCTTTTGAACCTCCATCTGGATCATGTCATCAATCAAAATAATATTTTAAGGATTACTGTAATGATTAGTTGAATTGATGGCTATGTTATTTTATGTTGACTTGTGTTTGGACGTTGTATTAGTATTATGTAATGATTAGTTGAATTGATGTCTATGTTGTTTTATGTTGTGTTGTGTTGTTTGGACCTCTATTTGGTATTAGTTATTTGGTTTGTATTTGGTTTGTATTGTGTAACTGTTATTGAGGTTGTAAGATAATGTAAAATTAAAATTATGTGGTGGGTTGGTCTCCTGTTATCGTGGTGACTTAAGTGCCTCTTTGTCAAAGCTGTGCAGACCGTCAGCTGCTCAACCTTAAAACGAGTTTGATGGTGCTTTTATTTGACACTCTAAAACAATAATAAAGTAAGAAGAGTATATTCAGAATTATTCAATGTACTCAACCACTTTTGTTTGCTAATCAACCACTTTTTTTTACTAATCAAATTGTCATGCACCTTCTTTTGTATGGTATGATATAAATAGTTCGCATATACAATGAGCAAAAGCTTGACAGTGACTATGTGCTATTATGTTATGAGAAATGACCACATGCGTACCATGACACCAGAAATAAACTTAGTTTGCTTCATTGTCTTAGTTTGCTTCATTGTATGGAATAGATAAGAGGGCACATTGCAAAATAAGAAAAACTTACCGGACATTCTTTATTGAATTTATGATGAACAAATCATTTGTTTTTCCTTGGACAAATAGGACTTTAGAAGTACTCCGTGTAAGAGTACTAGAGATCCGTGAAGAAACAATGTAGCCATTCTCTTGGGAAATAGCAGAAACAACTTAACCACCATGTTGTGCTGTGGGATTGCTAGCATCAACACTTAAGGTTCCATCAAGGTGCCCCATGATCCACTCAACTATTCTTTTCACTTCAGCTGCTTGCTGTAAATGTACCTGGAATTATAAAGATGTTATCCCATGATTATTTATATATTTTCTCATAGCAGGACGTTTGCACTGGATATTGGATATGCCCCCACCCCTTCCCTTCCTCCATTATATAAGAATATAATAACTGTCTAGAACAAATTGCTCACATTTCATAAAAACAAATTAAATAATCAGTACATCAGGCATAGAGGCCAAAATAGATTGTTTTCAGGAACCAAATAAGCATTGATAAATGCTAAAACAGTGTAAGGCTACAAGTAGATTTTACAACTGGCCACGAGAAGATGGTAAAGTCAATAAAACTAAATTTTGCCCAGGATCTTCTTCCCAAAAATATGAAAATGGAATTCTTGTTATGGATTATTTTACCTGTACTATCCTAAAAATGGCGGACAAAAGTTGAACAAACCCTTCAAATGACAGACTTCACAACTTATTTGCTAAGGACTGGCCTCCGGCTGCAGTTAAATGTTAATGTCAAAAGAATAGGAAAGTTTTGACATAAGAAATAGAACTCTGAAAAGAGATAGTGAATGGGTGGGAAATAATACCGTCAGCATCAGCAGCCCTGTCTCCAGTTACTGAATCAGAATCTATTGGTCTGGCAGTTAAAACTGGAAGCAACTCTGCAACTGTGGCCTTGATTGAAGCTTTCATAACAGTAATAAGTGTATCCCGGTAGATTCTGAGAAACGCAGGAAGTTTGACCTGAAAATACAAAAAAATCATGTCCTTTCTACATAAATATTGACTATAGCAGTCTTCGTGGCCTTGATAACAGCTCTCACAGATTTAGCAGTAGGTCTACCTTGACATACGTTAGCAGCAGTTAGATTCAAGGTTTAGCAAGCAAATTTAATACGCATTGCAATGCTCTAAAGCTAGCCACTTAGCCAGGGAAAAAAATTCATGTGGCTTGCATGATAAATCACATTCAGTGATGTAAACTATAATAACACTAAAAGGAGGGGTAGCCATGCAATAAGCCAATAATTGTTTTCTGCTAATTACAATATTGACATAATGCAAAACATAAACTATTAAGTTCCACTTTCTATCCAAGTATTCTTTTAGTGGGTGTATTATTGGGACGACTCCTATTTACATTTTACATGGAAGGACTTTAGTCTCTCACAAGTTACAAATAACAAAATAAGGCATGTTCCGTTTGTCACCGCAGTCTAGCAAGAAAATCTCAACAGTTGTGGTAAGTGTTTGGTTTGCGACCACACTTCTTGCATGCTAGGTTTGCGACCACACTTCTTGCATGCTAAACGTGTTCTTCACTAGGCTCTAGCTGTCAATGAATTATTTCCAACATTGATTGGCAAAGTGTGAAATTTTCATGTTGTGCTGTAACACCACCACTCTTGCAGTGTTGCGGTAAGCTCCCCAATTTAGGTAGACATCGGCCAGGGTTCAAATCCTGGTGGCACAAAAAAAAACTCGCCGACAATCCAAAAATAGTTGCATTGGTCGCCAGACCATTGGGCCGTGGCCGGCCCAGGTTACAATGCAGCCCTACAGGGTGTTCCTTCTCAGTAATGCTGTGAGGGCGGTCTTTTCCCTGCCGGTATTGTGAGCCTACAACCCACCTTGTTAGGTTTTGAAGTATTGAACCAAATGGAGGTGTATCAACACCCACTTTGTTCACACCAAACCTCCAACTGAATCTCTAAATCGATACAAAAGTTTCTCTAAATTAACATATTTCAATAATTTACTTCCTAAATAATTTCCACAACATTCATACTTTTTTCTCAATCAGCACCTTACTTTTAACTGGAATGAGCAGTTAAAACCTGATTGCAACTGCTTCTATAATATGACTTACAAAAGTATTGGCATAATTTTCCTAATCGTAGAATAGATATTCTTTTGTCAAACAATATGTTGTTAGCTTTTGGAAAAAAGATAAGGAAAGGAAATTCTGTAAACAGAGCAAATTCTAAAAAAGTAGCAATATGCCACTTAACAAGGAAATGAGCATTAAAGTATTATAAAAAACACTAGACAAGAATTCATTTGCAAGTGCAGCCAAGACCAGCTGATGACAGAAGGTTATTTAGTTCAATATAAAGATAATGCAGAACTAACCGTTCTCAGCAGGCAAATAATGAGGGGGAGGAGACGATCTCTGAGAATAAAACTTCCTTCCTCATCTATGTTACCCTGCAGTAAGATGCTAAACGTTGAAAAAAGAGAACAAAAGGTGCTGAAAATCTATTACTTAAATAGTGTGAAAGATTAAACGCAACGTTACCAATTTAAAGCATATAATAGTGAAGTGATGAAGCAATCCAGACCATTATTTTTAATTAAAAAACATTATTTATAGTTCACTGCAAATTTGGAAGATCAAAAGTACTTGCAAGAAAAAAATAAATTTTTGTTCACCCAGTTTCTAATTTGGCAGCATCATTGCTGCCTTTCATTCAATTTTGGTTAATCCAGTTTCGTTTTTTACATACATCACAGGAAAAGAGTAGATACATGCTACAACACGAATCAAAAAATATAAAAGACAACAATATGAATCTCTTGTATAAAATAACCAAATGCAGCAACACTTTTCTTGACCTAAATAACAAATATATTAGCATCAAACTTAAATAGATTTCAACCAAAGTGTAAAACAGTCTATGTACAGACTACATAATTACATATCGGTACATATTAGTGTGGCAAATACAAAGATATCAATACATCTGCATTCCAGTAAAATCAGGCAGCTATAGGCGAATCAAAACTATATACAACGGCAAGATTCAAATTGCACAAATCTCATGTTCTGTCCCATTCAATGGGCTGAAAGCCTTTCTTTTCACATTTGATAAAATCATAGCATCTACAGCTTTTCCATCGGGAACAGCAGCATGCACAAGTTCTGCTGAAAGAATGCTACAAGGATGAATATTACCAAGTTAAACAGCAGTGAACTGACAATATTAACAATGCTAGGTTTATTTAATGGTCCAACATATAAAAGCTCACTCAAATAAATCAAAGCAGTAGGAAAGGATGAAATCCATTTGTTCACGTTGGGATAAAACGCAAAAAGAGAAACACTTCTTGGCTCTTTCTAAAACAAGTCTGTTTATTCGTAGCTTAGAGATTATTCATAACTTCTGAAGCAGAATTCATAATGTATGTTGAAGGCTCAAAGCACACAAACACATATGTTTCCATTTCAGGAGTAGACTGCAAATATTCATGCAATCTAAAGGTCTATTGATCTAGTCTCTATGTTAAAAATGTGCATCATGTTGGGTGTTTGAATATAAGATACTTCAGCAAAACAAACCTGTTCACTGAATCTAGTGACGTT
The DNA here is from genome assembly GCF_016808335.1 of Panicum virgatum. NCBI lineage: Eukaryota > Viridiplantae > Streptophyta > Magnoliopsida > Poales > Poaceae > Panicum > Panicum virgatum. Next base: position 18,625,833 of record NC_053151.1, read on the forward strand.
CCCAGCTGATCTCGAATATGGCGAAAGCAGTAAAGCCCAGCAAGTTCATCAGTATCCTGATTGACAACATGAAATGTTTACGTATTGTCATAGTATATAAGTGGCCTATGCAGCATATTTCTAAAATAGCTGGAGTAAAAAAACTAAGTACTGGTAGGCATATGGAAATTTAAATAATCTAGTAAGTTAGATTCATTGTCGCACTGGATATCTAGTTGATGTATCAACACTGCATTGTATTAGATGAAGCTAAACAAGTTCAGTAACTTACTAGTAAATTTTGCAAATCATCGATGACATCAAGGGCACTAGCACAATCTGCTGCTACAACAAGCTGCAATGTTCAAAAAGATAAATGAATGAAAGCAGAGAAAAAACTACCAAAAATTGAAAAATTAAGATAGGTCTGTTGCAGTAGTTGCAAGATTTGGTACAACTTTCCTTGCTGTCACCCCAAGTCTAAACTCTAAACTATGACCAGGAATGCAGGGACTGCCAATTCAGAAAATATATATGACATCTCATATTCTATACAGGTGATCTGGCTGACATTGATGAGAATGATGATGTTCAGTTCACTAGCAAGAGCTAATGCCATTGTCTACAGTTGTGTCAGGAAACCCATGTGTCAGTCACTATTTTACAGTGCTCCAAAGTGGCCATGCAAATAGCCTTGACATGTACTCATTTAGGCCCCTTCGAATTGATAATTCAACAACCCCCAGATCATGGGCTTATAGCTCCCACAAAACAGAACCATCATAACTTTTCCATAAGCAACAATAACTAATGGAATTGAATATCCCATCAATAACAGTTCACTTCGTCTCTGCATTTTTCTCATATACCACTCAAATGGGTTACCATATTTTATTCTATGTCAAGCTACATTTGCCGTTTCACATTTGTAATGGATGCACGAATATAAGATGACTGCTGCCATTCCAGACAGCTAGCTACATTACTAATCACGAACAAGATACATCAGCAAGAAAATGTTGTCTGGAAAATGCACTAACCAACTTGAGCGCAGCAAGCGCCTGGTTGACGTAGAGGATGACAGTAAGCTTCTGCTGCAGTTCCACAAGGTTCCCACGCGTGGCATTGAGCTCCTGCACCTGCCTTGCTGCCCCAACAAGATCCCCCGTGAGCACCCGGACCACCTCCCTGAGCTCGCGAATCCACCCTACTGCCGTAACAATCTCGCCGTCGAGCCCCCGCAGCCGGCCCTGCGCCTCGTAGGACTCAGACCGCAGCGCGATCTCCCGCACGAGGTGCGCCTCCACAACGTCGAGATGCTGTCGAGGTGCTCCTACAGCCCGTCGTTGTCGAGCGGGCAGGCTGCCTGGAACGTGGGCCCGTCCTCGAGCGCGATGTCCTCCTTGAAGAAGAGCGTGGGCACCTCACGGAGGCAGGCGGCGAGGCCGGAGGAGGCAGCAGGGGCGCCCTCGGCGTCCGAGGAGGCGGCGAGCTCGGCGGTGGCGTGGAGGCGGATGTCGGCGAAGCGAGCGTAGGGGTCGGAGACTGCGGCAAGGTAGGGCGCGAAGTCGGCGCCGGTGACCTCGTAGGGGTGCGATGGCGGCGTGGGAGCTGCTTCGGGGAGAGCGATGTTGGGGGGCGGCCAGGGCAGCCAGGAGTAGGAGGCGGCGGCGGCGGCGGAGGGGAGCGGGTTGTTGAGGAGCGCGGTGATGGACTGCGGGACGCCGCCGGGGGGCCCAGCGGAGGTGGGGGAGTCGGTGGAAGAGGAGACGGAGGCGGTGCGGAGGGGCGGGCGCGACGCCATCGCGGTGGCAGTGGTGGTGTCAATGGATGGGAGGAGTCATGAGGAGATCGGGATCTGGGAGGCGCGGCGGCAGCGAAGGCGAGCTCGGGTGGGATGTCAGATCTGGTGGTGCCTCGAGGAAGGGGAGAAGAGAGGGAGCCAGCAAGTGTCCATGCTTTTTGTCTCCCGGGTTTTCTTTCTACCCCCGATTGCTCTTCATGCTTCTCGTTTGACAAAATTTAACAACTTGATTGATCGTATTATTTGGATTATTAAGAACCCATTTTAACTTGAATTTATAGAAATCTTTCTTATAATTAAAATTAAATGTTTGCATAAATCTAAAACTTTATGGTACTTTTGTTGTTGTCATTATTTTTTAATTTGGACTACATTCAAATTAATTGTTTGTCATTTTAAACGAACGCTAGGAGGCCTCAATCTCTCTTCATATTTTTAAATATATAGTAATAAATTAGCCAACAATAAAAATAAATCCAATAATAGTGTTGATCTTTTTAAAGTAGTAGAAGATTGAGGCCTTGGGTCACCAAGAATGGAGAGAGAAGTGTTGATACATTTTTATTCGTTAAATTTGAGTCTGGAGACAAAGATAAAACAATAGTTTAGATTCTAGCAAACATATGTGAAAAAACTAAAGTTTTGTTTCACTCTTTGTTTGAAGTTATTCTTCATTGAAAAGTATTTTATCTCTTCTGCACAAAGCTTCTATACAGAAAGAACGTGTTGATTCCTAAGAAAAAGTGAGCTTTATGTAAAATAAAACTGTAATTCTACCCTTAAATTTGTTGAAATATAACAAAACCAACATATAAGTAAAATCCATGATTCTTCAAGCTAGGGTCAACGAATAAGTATCAAATAAATCCTTACTTTATGAATATCACACCCGGTTTACAAAGGACATAAACCGAGCAATCATATATGCGCCAGGATCAAGTCTCGCATATATATAGAACAGAATCATCAAGATATCACAACACATGTCACGTATAAAAGGTAAGCAGAAACCAGGAATAAACTTCACCTGAAGCTTTTTCATCTCCAAAACCTGATCCACTCAAAGGTGTACCCTCAACCTTAGGCTTCTTTCAAATCGGCAGCACATCAGATAGCTCTTGTTCATATCCTGAAAAAATAAACTCATAAGGAGTAGCAGAGGGGCAAGAAGAATTAGTTCAGAGCATGCATCTGTTAGGTTAGAACAACTCTAGGTTTTGCATTTTTCTTGTCATATAATTTCCATTTTCAGTATCAATAATTAGACACTTGAGTAATTGTAGCTGACAGTGGTAGTAGTAGTTTTCCTGCAGAGCAACATAGTGCTTTAGGGCGATGGTTCATTCCCAGGTCAATTAGCTATAACCTGCTGCTCTGTCCTACTTTAGTACACAAATGCATGGTCGTACAGAGCAATAGAGACCTGAAATAAGAGTACTTTGGCTCAGTCTGCAGTCACACCAAACCATAGCTACTAACTAAATTCTTTCAGACTTGTCATAGGAACATCTTTCACACAAGCTATTCCTGTGTGTTCTCTGAACAACAGATCACAATCCTACGGGCCTATGCAATACATGTGATTGCCCACCAAAATTAAACCTAGGAACCATCAGATTTCGCTATCCTTTGCCACAACCAACTTCAAGTTTCATATGTGCATGTGCTAGCTTGTGGAACCTTTAAGATAATTCAGTTCCTGTTGTAATCAAAATGCTATTTTTTATTTTAAAACATACTAATCAATGGTGAATTCAGCCCATGATTGCGCACAATATAAACATCTAAGATTCTTCGGTGTTACTGCAATCGCCCATGATTGCGCACAATACAAACCTCTAGTTTACAATATATAGACTGGAGCTTATTTAGATGCTACAAAATTTAGACTGAATCAATTGAAGGAAAGCAACAATACAAGGAATGGCTTGTTGTAATCACGACATAAGAAATATGGATGTATCCATTCCCCGAATCATCATGTGCAAGCTACTTTGTCACCTTATTTTGAACTGCAAAAGCTAATGGAAAATTGCTAGTTCCTAAATGGTTATATCACTGTATCAGCTTCCAGAATCATCATGTGGAAGTTTTTTATCACTTTATGTTGGACAGCAAAAACTAAGAGGAAATTACTATTTTCTAAATGATTATAATCCAAAAAATGAGCTTCCTGTTTTAAAGCACCACGGAAGATGCAGAGAGATGCTGTGTCCAACAGAACAGGATTTGACTTGGATCACCAAAGCAAAGAAACATTCTAGCAGAACACAAGCCATGGCTACCAGTGTGCAAAGCTGAATGCAAGCACTGAGCCCACAGCAATACATACATACTTGAACAAACCAAAATGTTCTATAAAGGAAGGAAAGGGTTAACATATCCTGATAAAAGGAGTTGTTAACAGTATCAGATGGACCACTCTCAATTCTCAAATTTGCCTTCAAAAATTTTACTGTTGCCCAAATTACTGATGCTAATCCAAAGATGCCAATGAATGAAATGTTTTTGGATTATTACACAACTAACTCCAGCTTAGAAACTGCATTTTGCTACACTGAACTCCTGCACTCCGCTGCCCAGTTCTGCCCAGAGCACACAAGAAAAATTCTTCCAAAAAAAATCGAGAAATGATCTCGGATGGGGTGACTCACCAGGCTTGAAGAGGAGAGGAGGGTGGGGGGGGCGCCCCGGCGGCGGAGAGGATGGCTCGCGCCTCGGAGGAGGGGGGCACCCCGGCGGCGGAGAGGAGGGCTCGCGCCCCGGCGGCGCTGCGACGGAGGAGGGGCCCGACGAGAGCGCTTGCATCAGGATGATAAGGTTCTGCTGCGTTCTCAGCTCCAACGTGTTGATCCGAAAGCCGATCTCCGCTCCGCTCTAGATCTGGAGAGAGAGAGAGAGAGAGAGAGAGAGAGAGAGAGAGACGCCACGGATGGATTCACAAATGGGCTGCAGAAGGTGGAGCCGGCACCTGGAACGCGCAGATGGCGCATATGCTGCTCGACGAGCATGGATACGGATCCGGCGCCGCCGCCGGTGGTCTAGCTCCGCGATGGCCGCCGAGCAGGTCGGGCATGATTTGGGTTTTGGCGAGAGGAAAGAGAGAGGGAGGAAAAAAAAGAAAAGAGCAGTCGGTGGGAATCGAACCTGGCCTAGCGCAGCGCGCGCCGGTGCGGGGGGCGGTGGGGTGGAGCTTCAACGAGTTGATATCGACTGTACGATGAAGTTGAAGCCGGGTGGCAAGCGATTTAATCCGTTGATTTTGATGGAGTTGTTTTTCTAGGTATGTTTTGTTAGGTACAGAACAGTTTCATCGTCTCTGTGGGGGGGGGGGGGGCAAATTTGTTGGTAGACTTAGGCCATGTTTAGTTCTTTATATATAAACGAAAAATATCGTAAACATATTATTTTATAATAGAATCTTACTAATTTTAAGCAATAAATGAAGTCTATTTACAAAACTTTTTGCATGGATGGGCTGTAAATCGCGAGACGAATCTAATGAGCCTACTTAATCCATGATTTGCAACAGTGATGCTACAGTAATCATCCACTAATTATTGATTAAATATGAATTAATTAGCATCATTAGATTCGTCTCGCGATTTACAACCCATCTATGCAAAAAGTTTTGCAAATAGACTTCATTTAGTACTTCAAATGACCAAAAATCCTTTGCAAAATTTTTTTGCAAAATGAACTAAACAGACCCTTAGCAAAGTTTTCATCCGTGCTTTAATGGATAGATGAGAATATCCGATCTAGATAGAGTTCACCCACTAATCTATATATTTTCTCACTCACTGTCTTCCCTGCGGAAATATAAATGACACCCCGATATACTCCCGGGTAAAATGCTACAGCAGTATTCCGTGCGCTTGCGGATTTATTCGTGGTTCATGAAATACTGCCACCCCAAATTGGCGTCTGCGGGTGTCATCGCTAGTGACGTTGGTAGGCGCCAACAAATGTATATAATTTCTAATATTTCTTTTATCCATGTATGTATATAATTTCTTTTATTTGTTTTGCTCCATATACAAATACGAATTCTAGATACGAGTACGAGTACAAGTACGAGAACGAATACACAAACCACTGCGAGTACGGCTACTAATACTAATTAATTGAAATTGAAAGGAAAAGAGAACAAAAATAAAGGATCAAAAAGAAAAAAAAACTTCTTTTAGTACCGGTTGGTATAACCAACCGGTACTAAACTGCTCGGCTTAGCTGCTGGCGTGGCCAGCAGTTTAGTACCGGCTGGTGTTACCAACTGGTACTAAACAGGCCGTTTAGTACTGAGCGGTCTGACTGGTACTAAGTGCACGCGCACTTTGTCGGTGTTTTACCGTCGGGTTCTCCGAGGGGTATCCCGAGGAGAATGGTTATGAGTAGGGACTCGTCGTGATCAGAACGCGATGGTGCAAGGAACACAAGGATTTAGACAGGTTCGGACCGCCAGAGCGTAATACCCTACGTCCTGTGTGGTGATTTGTATTCCCTCTAGTACTATTCGATGTTTTGGAGGGGTCCCTGTTCGCCCTTATATAATCTGAGGGAACAGGATTACATGGAAATCCTAGTCGAGTCCTGTTGGGATTCTAGTCCGAGACGTTCGGCTAGTTCACGAGGCTGTGGACTAGTTCTACTCCTATTCGGGTAGATACAAGAGAGGTAGGGCATAACTATGTACTACTCCCTACTCTAGAATGTTCCGTGCCTGTGGGCAGTCCTGTTGTCCCGGGCCTGACAAGCCCCCGAACTCTTCGTAGTCGAGTCGTGCAGGTGTCGAGCGCTTCTGAAGACGTCCTTCGAGTACTTCGAGTGCCTTTGGTCTTCTATCCGTGTAGTCGAGCGTTTCGGGTACTTCCAGAACAGGTTGTCCATCCTCGGAGTCCGTCGAGTTCTTTTGTGTAGTCTTCCGAGTGCTTCTTCGGCTGCATCGAGACTATGAGGTGCTCAAGCCCCGAATTTGGATGTATGGTGCGCGATGTATTCGCGCTCCATATGGAGTAGCCCCCGATCCTTAGTTTGATTTGATGAATCGGGCTGAGGATCAACTCGGTCTTCTAGGTTCTTTGATCTTTTGTCTAAAGTTTGGAACTTTTTTCGAAAAAAGTTGCCTTTTATGACACGTATTCCGCAGCCCCCGGGCCTTGAGTTCGAATCCGTGGTTTGGAGTTAAGGGTCCAGGAGATAATATCGTGTCCTCTGCAATCCTTCTGAGCTCATCAGTACTGCAGCGAATCTTCTGAAAAGGTGGTTGTGCGGTGTACTGCTTGCCCGTGGGTTCACATGGCGGGTGCTGGCGCAGAATCTTTTCTATTTCGCCCGTGAGTTTCCTTGTCCTTGGATGATATGATATGAGCTGAGCTGCGGCTCTGCTGCTTCTTCTATTTAAGCAGGGTCCGATGCGCTTGAGTCTTCATCCTTGCGATTGCAGTTATGATTTCCAGGTGGAGTTCTTTGCTTGAGAGTACTCGACCTCCTGATGGGAGTACTCGATTTGTCCTTGTAGGTGCTGAAAGAGTGTTTGCGAGCGGCACAAACACTTGTTTTCTCTCAGGCCGCCGCCTTTGCTCCTCACATCGCAGCCATCCTGGTTGTTTTTGTGGTGAGCTGGTGGAAGCCGTATCAGAAACTTTTTCGGGTGGGAACTGTGGTTGTCTCCCCCCCCCCATGGCTTCTGGAGAGATGGCATTGTTTTTTATGCAAAACAAATCAGGGAGAAGAGCAAGTGCAAGAAGAGGATTTACGATGTTCTGGATCTATCCATATCTTCTTACAACAAGCATTTTCCTCCCTGAGTGTATCTAGGTTACTCCCTTTTGGGAGTAACAAGCTTTGTATCTTTGTATCGGCCCTCGGGTTGTCCTCTTTGTAGTTGAGATCGAGTGGTTTTGATTGGTGAAACCATTTTAGATCTGTGTATTTGGAATGTAATTCCTGAATGGAAATCTCTGTTTTCATGCATGGAGGAGTCCGGGTCTTGTTGGCTGAAATAACTCTGAAGTGGATGCGCGACTCTTGGGCTTCTTGTTATTTTACCAGACTGCCACTGGCTCTGCTTATTTAACTATTCGAGTGAATCTAGGTTTAGCACGCTTTCTTAACCTCCTCAGCCGCCGCTGAAAAACTCATCTACTTTCGCCTCCAAGAGCCGCGAGAAACTAGCCACCGCTAGCCCCCGAGCGTGAAGCGAGAGAGAATCGTTCTTATGGCACCGAAGAGATCTGCTGCAAAGGGGAAG
>NC_053151.1:18638868-18653868 GCF_016808335.1 Panicum virgatum
TCGTTGTCGCCAGCCGCTGTGATTGCGGTGACGTAAACCTGCAGGAATTCCGACGGGTTAGTCGTACCATCGTACTTCTCCGGCAGTTGTGGGCGGAACTTGGATGGCCAAGCCACCGCGCGGAGGTGATCTGCCTGCGCGGCGCAGCCTAGCCACCGGGGCACCCGCTTGTGTCCGGGCATTTCCCGGAGGCTTGGGTGCTGCTGCGTCCAAGTCGGCGTTGGGGTTGCAACCCTCGATGATGAGATGACACTCGCGCGCCCTCTCCATGGAGACGCGGGCGTCCTCTCCCGCACGCCTGCGGTTAAGCTCCACCCGTAGGTCTTCTGTCCGTGCACTCCTCACCGTGGGGGAGCGCACGGATGCCGACGCACTGCCCTGGCGGAGATGGTAGGGCACCATCGCGTTGCCCGGCGGAGGTCGTTGCCCAGTCCTTGCAGAACCGAGGGTGGCCTGAGCCAAGTGGAGGAGATGATCGACGTCATCCCGCCACTGTCTCAGGGGGTCGGGCGAAGCTGCAACAGCCGGGGGATTGCGGAGCAACTCCGAGCCGCGGCCAGCGCTCCGCTGGATGCAGCTTGAGAGGGGGCCCTGGATGGGCACCCTGACTCGCGCTAACGCGCAGCGGGCACCGCCGCTGCGTGATGCTGTGTAGCAGGTACTGTTGGAGCTGGTGCAGGAAGACGAGGGGCGCGCGGCGCCGATGACGCCACACCCTCCGTCATCTCCACAGCGTCGTCGTGGTGAGAGTGCTCGACCATGTGGACCATGGAATCGAACGAAAGATCAAACTAATTCTAGCTAATACCCCCTACCTGGCGCGCCAAATGTCGGGTGGTGAAATCCAGCCGGGTGGCATAAGTGCACCCGCCTAAACCATGAGGATGTAAGAACTCGGGGGCAGCCAGAGGATTAGCTTGATCTAGATGCCAGAACACGAAGAACACGTGAGGATTTAGAGTGGTTCGGGCCGTCGGAGCGTAATACCCTACGTCCACTATGAGATTGTGGCGGAACCACCTAAAATGGCTCAAGTTAAATGCGCTAATCATTGTTGCAAAGCAATGCGGATCCAACTCGCACGAAACGTCCGTGGTTCCTCGAGTAAAATCTCGATTAAAGCCACTAAATTCAGGATCAAGCAAGCAAATAATTACACAAAGGTAAATTCTAGAGAATACATCAACTCACATTTCATACATTCAGAGTAGCAGCGGAAATTCTTTATTACAAACTAGTTCGAGAAGTATGGGAATATTACAGAAGATCTTCACTTATTACATTACATAAGTTCAAAGTTCAGCGAAAACATAAATACGATAGCTAACGGTACTGGACATCTCGGTAAAGCCATACGAGATGTCACTCTTGATCATTGGAGTCAGCCCCGGCTGAGGATCCATTCCACACAACAGACCATCTAGGAGGTAGCTTACAAGGCCAAGTTATACCAGCAATTAACTCCTCAAAGTCATCACCAACAGTGCCACAAGCAAGGCTGAGTATTCTAATACTCAGCAAGGCTGAGTATTCTAATACTCAGCAAGGCTTACCCAAAAATGGATATTACCTAGTTCACTTAACTACACATGCAAGGCTGTGAGGCTCTGGAGTTTCTTTTGCTGAAAAGCGCTAAGAGTGAGTCCTTATTTGTATCTTTTATTTTCTGGATTCTAAATTTATTTAACCATTCTAGATGAGCACCTATTTCTACAACAAGCATGTGGAGAAGCATCACATGAGTCCATCTTATCATTCTCATCTTCCAGTTGTTACTCGATGTAGCAGAAGTGTTAAGCAGTCTCATTGACCGTGAGAGGCGGCCGATTCGAATCGAGTTCTTAACCTTGCAAGGCAAACCTAACACACACGCATGGGGAAAGGCTTTGCCCACGCAACATTTTCTCTTCCTTTCCGGCTTGTGGATCAGGGTCACCGCCCTCGACTACAGAGTACGGCTACTCTGCACCCGCATGTTGTGCTCATCCTGGACTTCATCCAAAAGAGGGTGAAAGTAAAGTCCACACCCCGGTCCAATCGAGTACTCTGCTTACCGATTACCATATTTCTCGGCATATGACTAGTATGTTCAAACACTTAACAAATGTACCACACATCTGCAGCCTTAGGTATCTTTTCTCCAAACAGACGGGGTCTTCACCATAACCATCAACCACCATAAACATCCACCATCGACCCCGCCCGTAATCCTTATGATTGCAATGTGTGGTAAAGTTTCCAGGACCTATAATCTCGCGAGTAGCAGGAAACTACTCGACTTTTATCGGTCCTATTTAGCAGAGCAACTACTCGATCTTATCTAAAGGATAACCAGACATGGGTACCTAAGAGTATGCATCTAAGGTTTCATTCAAAGCCTAAACTTAAATGCACGAATAACAAAGACTTATTACAACATGTATTGAATCAACGGAAAATATTAGGTAGTTAATATGCATGGTGCTTGCCTTCTTGCGCACTGTTAGTCTTGGGCTCTTCCGAACTTTGGTCCGGGTCTTGGATTATTTCATTAGCGTTCTGCTGCACGTCTTCGGTTTCGTCCTCGTGCGTTGGCACCAATTCGTATGTTCCGTCCGGGAGATAAGCGACTTCTATATGAATGCGAGAGATTTTGTTACAAACTATTTTGAGTATAGCTTTCCTTCACTATAGAGTTGTAACATATATTTCATTATGAAGTTTCTTATTTATACATTCTTGGGCAATCGTTTATAGAGTAGTATCATTTATTTATATTTTCATAAACTGAACTTGGTGGAGCTTTTCTTTTTAAGGTTAATACCCATAAAGAGATTTGATATTTTTGTTCCATGAGTTATGTTCATGTTATGGTACTGAAATTTTTACACAAGATAGTCCACTGAGATATGAACTTACAGTAAAATGTTTAGTCAAAAACAATAAGGCACTTAGACATGAAAAACACAATAAACATACTCAAGTCATATAAAGATAAATTTGTGCAGAAAATATTACAGAAGTTCTGGAGCTCAAATTTTTACAGAGTGTTCTACACATGACTATGAATGTACTATAAATTTTTTAGATTTTTTTATGTGTAAAACAGAGACAATAAATTCGACAAAAATAAACTTAGTATAACAAAACTAAATTTTACAGAGAGTTATACAGTTTTTCTGGATTTCAAACTTTTACCATAGCATATTATTTGTATGAGAGTGCTTCAGTAAAAATATCACGTTTTTCCAGTTACTAACACTATATTTCATGATTTATGGCCTTTTAAAATGGATTAAATGACATAAATAGTTACCTAGCTTTAAAAGTGTTCATATTTTCAGATTAGGCTTTATTTAGTGTTCTAAGATTATTAAAAAAGTTTCATGACCAGTTCTATAGTAAAATATCCAGAACTAAAAAGTGAAGCTTTATACTAGATTTAGGATTACCAATGATTTCACCTAGTTAGAGATGTGAAGTCAGGCTCAAATTTTTACACAAAGCTAAACATAGCACTAAGTCCCATATATCCAAAAATCAGCCACAGATACTGAGTATAACTCCTAGAACATGTTTATCCTATTTATTCTTTTCTTTTTAGTAAATTAAAATACAGGCAGAATCTGTAGATGTTTATGTAACCAAACTTGTAGATTTTGTTACAAAGATTCCACAACATTTGAGTTTGCATTTTTCCGATTTTTCTACGAATTTCTACACATTTTCAAAGTTCACTGATTTGAATGGATTAGAGTTGATGTATTTTTTCATTCTGACCCTCGGATATTTGCACTGGGAACCTCAGATTCTAATTTTTATTTATGTTCAGGTCCTCGGGCCGACGTTCAGGAGCAGAGTGCTCGCCGGAAGGGCTGTTCCGGCGAGGACCGGCCTCGGCGGCGTGAGCTAAGTGGGGGATTGGGTTCAGGACGCGATTGCGCACCTCTGGGTGCTCGGAATCGAGTTGGGGTGGCCGGGTTCGGGCTCGTCGACGGTGAGCAGCGGCAGCGTAGCTCGGGTCGTCGGTGACGGGGTTGCTGCAGGGGCTTTGGGCGTCGATTCTCTAGCGTGCTAGCACCACTGGAACGAGAGGAACAAGATGGCAGGGTTAGATTAGGCAATGTGGTTCTGGGTAGCGCGGTTCACGGCGGAGCCGAACGGCGATGGCGGGTCGCGGCGGCGTGTTCCTAGAGGTGGATAGGGGTGATTGCTGGGCATGTGAGCTGTGTTAGAACCTGTGGAAGCTGGTTGTGAACGTGGTTTGGGCAATGTGGGGGGTGTGGGGGTGGTGTCACGGCGAGCTCGGGCTCGCCGGCGTTGATGGCGGGGCGGACAAGGAGAACCTGGGCTCGCGCAAACACAGTGAACTCGGGGAAGGTCTATTCGGCCTAGGCGAGCTCGGCAGAGCCTCGACGGCGGCGGCGACGGCGTTTGGGTTGCGTGGTAGCTCTGCAGCGCGTCGGGGATGGCGTGGCGGCCGGCCAAGTGGCGTGGAGGCATGGCGCGCACTCGCGAAGCCAGGTAGGTGGGTCCGGGGCGAAACCAGGGGTGGAATCGCGCGAGTCCGGGGTGGATTGCCGTGAACTGGCGTCGGCGGCGTACGGCGCGCGGCCGAGGCGTGGGTGGAAGGAGAGAGATGAACACAGGGGTCATTTTGTGATTTCCAAAAATCCAGGGACCTCACTGTAATCTAAAAATTACTCACTGTTCCTGGCCTCAAATGAAAAACTTTTGAATACCAATTTTTTTCAGTTTTTTGAGATCTACAACTTTTGTTTCATTCACTTTTTCATTTGAGCTTTGGTTTGCAAACTACTTTAAAATTTCCAAAATTCCCTTAAAAGGTTGAAATTCAAATTGTATAGGGCTGAAATGTAAAGCACCACTACTAAACCAGAACATGTCATTTAGTGTACCCATTTTCATCTCAAATTATTTGTGGGGATTGTATTTGAATTGAATTTTGACTTCCTTCATTATTTACCTTATTTTTGGTATTAAAGGTATATTTTTGAATTCAAATTCAGTTCTTTCTCTATTATTTAAACTTTATAAGAATTTTCCCTTTTCCTTAATGTGTTACTTCATTGTCCAAATAACTATTGGCCTCTTTTGAACACCTGGGGTGTCACAGAGATGTATTGCTTGTGTTCTCGTGTGGGAGTAACTCAGAGAGTTGTCTGAGTGGGAGAGTTGTCTGAGTGGGAGTCTGAATCAGCTTCGAGAGAGCTTGAGCCCTCCACTACTCTGCGAGCGGCTCCCTTTTATATCTCAAGGGAGGCGCGTACATAGCCGTTGGGTCCCCGACAGGTGGGCCCAACGATATTGTATTAATGATACACAGCCTAGTGCTATTATAGTGCTACGCCTGCGAAAGATCTTACTTCGGGATATCGCTGCCTCGCCTGCGTGGTTGCTCTGACCGGTGTGGATCTTCCGACCGGTGTGGTCTTGCCCTGTCTTGTCGGCGCGACGCTTGCAGCTAGTTGGGTAGGCTGCGCCGCGTATGCTGTACTGGCCGCGTAGCTTGCGGCGTAGGCGGCATGATGAGAGATACCGTGCTGTCGTGTACATTTAATGTTGCAGACATGCATTGCGTGCGCGCGGCGCCTGCAACCGTACTGTATGCCTTGGTAACGCGCGTCCTACAGTGCAGTCTGACAAAAGCTGCCCCGCGTTCCGCGGTGGCAGAGTGCGCCTCAACCACCCGCATTAACTGCGGTGGGTGGGCGAGTCTTCCTACGGAAGCCTCGCGCCTACGCCATCGTGTTCGGGACACGTGGCGGCTCCGAACCCCTCCCGAGCGGAGCGCTGAGCCGAGGCTTACGGGGCCCGGATGGTACATGTGGAGGTCCGGGACCCATCCGCGGGGTCCGGATCCACATCTTCAGGCGCTGAGCACCTTTGTCTGTGGGACACGTGGCGTCACAGGACCTGTCCCTGAGCGGGGAGCAGGTCCGGGTCGTTGGCCCGATGAGACAGAGTCGGATCCCAGGGGTCTGGCTGCTCAGCTCCTTGGGGCGTAGTTACGGATAACTACGCGTGCCTTAGGCTTGATACAGTAGTAGTGGGTACCCAGTCCCAGGGTACCGACAAACACCTTTGGCTATCTCCAACAGAGCACACAAACGGCTTCGTAAATACCAAAATAGGTTTCCTAGACAACCGTGGCATTAGCCAAACGTCTCCAAGAGAACATACATTTGCAAGAGGCAAAATGTATGGGAGGAGAGAGGAAGAGGCACAATGTATGGGAGGAGATAGGGTTTGCAAAATGCAAAATAGTAGTTTATTGATTTTTAGAACATGCATATCCATTTGCATAGTCTGTTGGAGATTGCAAATTTCCCATGGCCTACGCATTTACTATATTCAAGCTAAAGTTTTGGTATTTCTTTTTTTTATACCAAAATATGAGCATAAAATTAGGAGTAACATTTGGTTCGGTGCCAAATGGTGATAGCCAAATTTTTGACATCCGTTTTGGCTTTAAACCAAATAGGTGCTAAAGTTTTGACCCGCCCATGGTTTGGCTTGGTAGCTTTTTACCAGGCAGCCCCTTAGGCTATCTCCAACAACATTTCCTATCTCCATCATCATTTCAAACTCCACTCTATAAACAGTATTTGCTCCGGTACTAAACAGTATTGCTATGGTACCCCCACGCTACAGTGTCGCTACAGTAATTGAGGATGAGATGCGTCCGTCGGCAGGAGACAGCCTTAGACTGACCCCAACAGCGCGAGGCAAAATCATTTTTGCCTCGCGCTGGCTACTGTGCATGTTCGCGATCTCCTATAACAGATCATGCATCGCGCGATGATTTTTTCCTTCGGAGGAGAGAGGAGATGCAAAAATACATCTCCTCTCTCCTCGAATGCATCTCGATCCGGCGCGGAGGAGAGGGGAGCCGGTGACGACGACCCGGCGCGAAGGCGGGCGGAACCCGGCGGCGACGACGCGCGGACGCCCTCCTTGCCTTCCTGCTCCTCCTCCTGCTGTTCATGCCGCTCGACGGTGGCCTCCCAACGGCGAAGGGCGAGGCCACTCCGCGGAGGCCCGCTCCACGTCCAGCTCCTGCCGCAGGCCGTGCGCCGCCGCCTCCACGGCCTCCTTCTCCCCCTGCCGCTAGCCACGAGCCTCCTCCCTCCGCGGCGACGGGCGAGCATGCGGACGGCGGCCCCCTTCTCCACCGGCGCCGGCCTCGCCCCGGGCCCTCCTCCTCCCTCCGCCGCCAGCCACCCCCTCGCCGCACCTCCGCGCGGCCTTCCTCCTCCGGCCGCGGCGGGACCGCGGTGGATGTGGCGGCGGCCGCAAGGCAAGCGAGCCGCGGAGGTGAGGAGGCCCGCTCCCCACGAGAAGGACGCCGCGCCGCGCGGGCCTCCGCCATGGCCGCCACACGCCACGCCACCGCTCCAGGGCCGGCGGCCGCGAGCTCCATGGGGCCGGGGCGGCCGCGAGCTCCAGGGGAGGGGCTCCCCGGCGAGCTCGATAGAGGGGACCGCCGCCGCGGCGCGCCTCCTCGCCGACCCCGCGTCGGATGCGCGGCCGTGGCGGGGCGGAGCGGAGCGGCGGGCCGGAGCTTGGGGAGGGGGCGCCGCCGGCGGGCTCGGGTGGGATGGGCGGAGGAGGCGATGCCGATTTGCTTTAGCTGTTGGAGACGAAGAAAAATACCTGACCAACGCATCTACTGTGTGCAATGCAAAATGCAATATGCATGTCGTATTTTGCCTTCTCTTGTTGGAGTTAGTCTTACTGCTGGGACCAAACCAAACCTGAGTCCCTTCTCCCAAAAGCCTCCCATGCCCCTCCTCCCTGCTCCGGCGAAATGCAGAGAGAGAGAGAGGACTCTGGGCGCTTGAGCTGCTGCTCCAGCTCTAGCACCATCCAGCGTCCTCGGCATCTCCCCGCGCCCTGCCTCTCGCTCTCCTTCCCTCTGCTCCGCCGACCGGCTTGACCTCGACCTGTCCCCTCATCGCTGTCGGCAGGGGCTCAGAAGCGATGGAGCCCTCGCCGTTGCGGGTGGCGGCGGAGGCCGCCGACCCGCTGGCCTCCCTTCCGTCGCACTTGCTGGACGAGATCCTCAGGCGCCTCGACATTCGCGACGCCGTGCGCACCTCCGCGCTCTCCCGCGACTGGCGCCGCCGCTGGGAGTCCGTGCCCGGGCTCGCCCTGTCCTTCCCCGAGGACACGCGCCCCTGCGTCGTCGACCGCGTCCTCTTCCAATACACCGGCCCCCGGGTCTCCCGCTTCGCCTTCCAAGTCGACGACGCGTCCGCCTCCCACGTCGACCACTGGCTCGTCGCGCTCTCCCGCCGCAGCGTCGAGTCCATCTCCCTCCGACCTCACGCCCACTTCGACGCAGAGGACATCAACCTCCACTCCTCCATCTTCGCCTGTCCACATCTCGTGTCCCTCCACCTAAAGTGGTGCGGCATTCCGCCCCTCCCCGTGGGATTCGCCGGCTTTCCTGTGCTTGAGGAGCTATACTTTGCCTATGTCACGTTCCCAGATAACACGGAGAGGCAATTGCAGGCTATCATTGGTGGGGCGCCGCTGCTTCGTGTCCTTTCTCTCCTCGATGTGTACAACTATGTGGACTGCGTGATTGAGGCGCCCAATCTCCATAGCTTGACACTTGGTTTGGAGTTTGACAATGTCTATCATTTTGGGGAGCTGCCGTGCCTCCACGATGCCGAAATCGTTTTGTCAGCTTTTTCGGAGCCGGGACATAATGTAGGAAGGTTCCTCGCCGGAGTTGTGCATGTTCAGGAGCTCACTTTCATCTCCTCGGTACGTACATTGTGTGCTCCTCCCCATTCTGTGTTTTGTTTGGCGTGAATCAAGGTCACGGCCATCCCTTGGCCCTGTTCAAGAAGCTAGCTTAGGAATTGATGTCAGTGCATATCGTGATAAGAGGATGAGTTTACTGCATTTCCATACAAGTTCAAGTTTACATCGTTTGATCAGTTATTTAACTTCCGTTCAAATAACACACAAGATTCATTTAGATGATGTTAATTGGTGCTCTAGTTTATACCGAGAGGCATATGAAGGAATATAAAAGAGCCTATACTAATCTTATGGGTGCATACTAATAACATTTTTGTATCATTACCCTAGAGCTTTATTTATAACATGTACTTCTTTACTTTGAGTCAGAACTTTAACAATGATGATGATGATATTATCTTCTCATCATTTTTTATCTTTCAGTTAGATGAGGTTAAGATCGATGCAACTCCATTCACCTTTTACAACTTGAAGAGCTTGAAACTATCGACGCCCTTTACTGCCATGAACCCTATTGTATTCGTGTTTCGCTTACTAAGGAGCTCCCCGAACCTTGAAAAACTTAAAATACAGGTAACGTTGAACGTTGCCTTTTGATTATTTATCATTTCATTTTTTGAAAGCCATCTTGCTGCTACCAACTGATTTCCTTTTTTGCTTTTGTTGGTGAAGATAGTAGAGGAGGGAATGGTTGTAGATTGGGAGTTCCTTAATGCACAGTGGACTGATGGCATGTGCGCCAAACTTCAGATTGTGCAGATAATTAATGTTGCTACTCATCGGTGGTTTCCAATATCTTTTATGAAGCTTATTCTCTCTAAAGCAAGCCTTCTTCGTACATTGTCTGTGAATGAATGCCCAGGTTCTCAAGACGATCCACTAAATGACTTGCTAACATGCAGAAGAGCTTCAGTTCAAGCTGAGGTTCTGTTTAAGGTAAAAAAAAAACTTTATTTTGGGTTGCAAACTTATCTTATATGTTTTGGGTCTCAACGTCTTTGTCCCTTTATGCATTACTCTCCATCTTTTTGCTTTCTACACCCTTAAGACCACTTGAACTAGTCATTTCCTGGGGAGGGTATTTTCTTTCTTCTCCTCAAAAGCATTTCAAGCTACAGACATAGCTTTACACATCTTGAACTGCTTCTGCTCTCAAATAATATCTGAATGACAACCGCATGACATGGCACTTCCTCTTCATGTCATTCATACGTGATCATGATTCTTATTTTTGGACCGTTCTTGAGGTCCTGGTATAACTACACTAGGTCTATTTACAACATTCATTTGTCTCATGGCTCCTGTCTGCTTGAGTTTTGTCCTGGCTATTACTGTTGACTTTCTGATTGGATTTCAAAGAGTTGCCTGAATTTGATTTTCTCTTTCTTCGGTTCCTCAGCAGGCCTCTTGTTATTTATGTAATGCTTTAATCCTCTCAGGGTTAGGAACTCACACCAAGAGTCTATCTGCACCATATTCTACAGGCTTCCGCTTTGAGTTCCAGTCAAACATCAGCCCAATACCCTTAGCTGATTGTGTAGCCCTTTTTATCCAGACTTAACTTGAAAGAAAATGTCAATAGATGGAAGGCTTCACTGTGAGTTTCAGCAGAATGAGGGATAGCCTGTATTCTTTTCACTAAAATTCTGAATAGCATGTGTTCTTGATACTAAAATTCTGATCGATACTGAGCCCCCTAACACTTTCCATATCAACTTCTACTGCCTGTATGTAGTGTTGGCCCTACTTTATGCAGACCATGGTAAATTTTCGTTCCATCGGGCATTGCTCTGACCCATATAGAATGCAATCTAACTTTGGCCATGACCTGGTTAGACCACTTAGATACTTTCACTGAAGCATGACATGCTATAAGGAACAGCTTGTAATATTTATGCAGCACTTCACTTCTCTCAGTGTTTGGAAATCCAGAGTTTCCCCACACTTGCTGATTGTATAGAATTTAGCATTTTCTGCAACAAATTAACTCAATCTGGGGTCAGTTTAACCTACCGTTTTTGCGATTGGCCTGGCGTGGGTTGGCCATGCACATCTTTCTGTCATGTGATTATGTGACCACATTTTCCACAGATGATACAAACCACTGTTTCCTTGCATATAGGAATCCATACCCAAGTTCTCGGCCCTGTTTCTTTTCCGCGGCGCGGCACTGGAACATTCTGGGCAACGCGCTCCCCACGCTGCGCCGCTGCCTGCCCACAGAAAGAAATGATGCCTCTCCAGACTTGACGATACCCCTTTCATTCCAGTGCTCTGCATATTCAGTTGACTCTCAATTAACTCCTTTGGTTGATGTTCTGCTATGACCGCTTTGTTTACATTAACTGCACTATTATATGAAGTTTTACAGCCAGAACCACCATCCAGTAGAACAATACAACAATGCTAATTTTTCCCTGACATAACTGTTCCCATTCCAGTGTGGCTTCAGATACATACGGAGAAGCAGAACTTGGACTTGATTCTATTGAAAGCCTCACATTTTCCTTCATTGTTCACCAATTACTCTGTTCCATATGGATGTACGTTATTGAGTTTTCATAATAGAGTGGGTTGGATTGTGGTAGGTACAGGGAGCAAAATATGGAAGTATAGAAAGTAAAAACTATGTGTAGACAACAGAACATTATTGTGTATTAGATTCTCTGTTATTCCTGTTCCAGTTTAGTTGATAAAAACATTTCTACAAAGGCGGCTAATGGCAATCCAACATTTGCCTAGCCAGCACTACTCATATGCTTCCACTAACGGTTTAGGAATTCGTATCTTGGCATAACCTTTTTACGAGTTTCTGTTAGATGATGATTGGTCTACACAAGGGCATTGGTCTCTGTATGCCTTGCTAGATTTGCTATTTGCTTTATGTTTGCTGTGATGAAGTACACTTCACAGTATGCTCTCCTCATGCAGGGTTCGGTTGGACCTCTCTGATAATCCTTAATCACATGAAGTATTCAGAAAATGGCTCATCAAAGGAACGGGCTAATTTTGTGTGTTATTCTGAAAGGAGCTTGCAGATAGTTAGCTAGATGATTCTCCCTGGAGAAACATAAAAGAAGTATGGAGTTAATCATCGATCCATGGAGTGTTGTCTCTTGCTAATTTCTTGCACCGTTGCTCGTGGAAGCTGTTCGTGTTCACTTCATAATATCCCTCGGGCTTGGCTGTTAATCAGCTGAATTTTATGTTGGACATTTGCTCCTTTGCATGGTAGTTGTTCCTTAAACCATATCAATCTGTCCTATTTCACCTAAAAAAAAAATTGTTGCGGCAAGTAGGTTAGTGGTGATGTTAATTATGACATCATTGCATACATATTTAATGTTGTCGCCCCTGCGTTAGCTTGGGTCTTTGTTAAGCTTGACGCCTGGTTTTTCCTGCTTTCTTGCCGGCAGTTGCTTTGCTCGACTGCAATTGGGCCTCGTTTAAAAGGGTTTTGGATCCTCTAATCTCTCTCTCTTTGGTAATGCTTGTATGGTCAAACGCGTAGGCAATGGTTTGGCTACTTGGATTCATGTTCACCGCCGGCGGGCCAGATGATCTAGTCTCTGGGCTGGTGCCTCCGCCCCTCAATCCAGCTCCTAGGTCGTTTGGTTGGTCGCTGGTCACCTCGGATCTCCGATGTTCCCCATCGAGAATCACCGCCCGGATCTGCTATGTGCTATCTCCTGCAGCGGCCAATCCCCTAGCGCTCTTGATCAGGACTGTCGTCACTACCGCAGTTCGTCGCTCATTGGTTTTCTTCCTTGGTCGTTTTGGTCAGGTTGCGTTGGTCGCTGCTTGTCACCGTTATTTCCGCGGCGCTGTCGTGGTGTGGGAATGTGGGTCTCTTCTTTGTAGCCGTTTCCCATGACATGGCTTCAATTCATTGGCGGTGTCATCCCTGTGGCTGTGGCTGTGTTGTTGGCGGGTTGGTGCTACGTTCTCTTGCGGATTTGTGGGCGGCGCTTTGTGCAGGTGCTTTCTCCGGTTTCCACAATGATCTACGAGTTCCATTTTCACAGTGGACTCCTCGCCATTGTGGTACTCAGTTGTGCTTGTTTCTTGGGGATTTGGTTGCGGTAGAGGGGGTGTAGTGGAAGCACTGACTAGCTTTTGCTAGGCGGGCAACGGGTGCGTTGTTGGTTCATCCTCCTTGGGTATTGTTGAGGTAAGACCAAGCCTAGCAGATCGACTAAAAGAACGGACTATTTCAAACTCCACTCTATGTATAGTGCATCTACAGTGTGTTTAAACACTCAAGCAAATGAAAACCATGCAAGCTAAAGTGAATTTTAATTACTTAAGAAACAAAATAAATTATAAAATGCAAGCTAGGCAATTGTAAATCCTAGAAAATTAAATAAAGCCGATTAAATTTATTGAAAAAAATTACTAAAATTAAATTCATGGTGTTACAAACCTACCCCTTACATGAATCTCGTCCCGAGATTCAAATAGGCTGGCTAGCAAAGAGATGTGGATACGCCGCCTTCAACTCATCTTGTCGCTCCCATGTCGCCTCATCCTCGGTGTGGTGACTCCACTGTACTCTGTACATCTTGACTCTTTTATTCCGAGTCACTCACTCTGAAGTCTCTAGAATCTGCACCGGATGCTCTATATATGTGAGGTCTGCCTGCACATCCAATCCCTCCAACGGTGCTTGCTCCTCTAGCACTCGCAAGCACCTCTTCAGCTGAGATACATGAAACACATCGTGTGCTCCCGAGAAACTGGTAGGCAACTCTAGGCGATAAGCAACCTCGCCTTTCTTCTCTAGCACCCTGAATGGACCAATGTACCTCGGTGCTAACTTCTCCTTTATATTAAATCTGCGAATTCCCCGCATCGGTGACACCTTCTGGTATACATAATCATTCACCTCGAAGGCCAAATCTCTCCTGCAGACATCCGCATAACTCTTCTGCCGGGACTGAGAAATCCTCAAATTCTCCTTCACCATATGCATCTGCTGCTCTGCATCTCGGATGATATCTGGACCGAATACCTGTCGCTCTCCAATCTGGTCCCAATATAACGGAGTTCTACACTTTGGACCATACAATGCCTCGAACGACGACTTTCGGAGGCTGGCCTGATAGCTGTTATTATAAGAAAACTCCACATACGGCAGGCATTTATCCCAGCTAGTACCATATTGAATCGTACATGCCCGCAACATGTCCTCCAACACTTGGTTGGTTCTCTCTGTCTGCCCATCTGTCTGAGGATGATAAGCTGTACTAAAACGCAGCTTCGTATCCAACGAATCATGCAACTGCTCCCAGAAACGCGAGGTAAACTACGATCCTCGGTCAGATACGATCTTTTTCGGTACCCCATGCAGACACACTATTCGGGAGATATACAACTCTGCCAATCGAGCACCGGAGTAGGTAGTGTTCACCGGAATGAAGTGAACGACCTTCGTCAGGCGATCCACTACTACCCATATAGAGTTGTACCCCTGCTGAGTACGAGGCAACCCCACTATGAATCCATCGTGATCTCCTCTCATTTCCACTCGGGAATCTTCAACGGCTGCAACACACCGGCTGGTCTCTGATGCTCTACTTTCACACGCTGACAAGTATCGCAAATGGCCACATACTCGGCGACTGCCCATTTCATACCGGGCCACCAGAATCTCTCCTTAAGGTCATAGTACATCTTCGTGCTGCCCGGATGGATAGAATACGCCGTATCATGGGCCTCACTGAGAATCAACCTCCGAAGACCATGCACATCAGGCACGCAAATCCGAGTCTTGTACCAAAACGTACCCTGCTCGTCCTCCCTGAAATGAGGTGCTCGGCCTGCCCTGAGCAACTCACGGATCTCCTGAAGCCTCTCATCCTGACTCTAGTGCCTTCGGATCTCTGCATCTAAAGTGGGTTTGGCTTCGAATGATACACCCGAAGTATGATGCACGAAACCCAAGCTCAGCTTCTCGAACTCCTCACATAACTCCTGTGGCATCTGAAAAGCCACGGCCATGTTGGCATAACTGTTCCGACTCAGAGCGTCTGCCACGATGTTAGCCTTGCCCGGATGGTAATGAATCTCCAGATCGTAGTCCTTTTTTAACTCCAACCATCGGCGCTGCCGCATATTCAGCTCATTCTGCGTGAAGATGTACTTGAGGCTCTTGTGATCTGCATAAATATCACATCTCTGCCCGAATAGATAATGCCTCCAAATCTTCAACGCATGCACCCCTGC